>NW_007247372.1:230694-245263 GCF_000164805.1 Carlito syrichta
TATATATATATATATATATATATATATAAACTTCACAGGTTTCAAGTGCAAGAGTTAACCTCTCTGTTTAGAGAATGCATTGTTGAGGAGTAGTTTTTCCCATAGATCAGGAGAAAGATGATGGTCTGCGTTAGAGCAGTTACATCCATAGAAATGGAAAGAAGTGGACCAACGAGGAATACAGTTTTGAAGTGGAGCCATCAGGACTTGATGGTAGATTGGAGAGAAAGATTTGAAAATTGTCTACAGAGGCCTCCACAATGGTTCCTGAGTTTTCACTGAAGCTTTTTGCAAGAGATGATGCTGTTTGCTGTTGTGTATTTAAGTTGTTTGAAGTCTGCATTAGGTGGTAATTATGTTAGCTTATAAAGATTTCCATTTCATTTTGTGGTATATTTTGTCTTTTTCACAATTTAGACTTTGAATCTGTTTCAATTGTCATAACTTATCCTCAAGAACTTGAATCAGTTGTTGATTCAGGAATATGGCTTTTCTTCTTCCTTCTGAGGCTTAATTTTTGGTCAAGATAAATGCTACATACGGAAATGAAAATAGACATCATCCATGTACTGTTATTTTTTTAATCTTTGGCAAGATATTATGCTTAATAGGGAATGTTGAAGGTATCAACCAAACTGACATTTGGAGTAATAGATTTGCTTTAATTTCTTACCTTCTCCTAGCCAAAACTATTAATGATTTAGTTTTAGTTCACATTACCCTCTGAAAAACTTAGTCAATGATAGAGGAATTCTATTATAATCAATAATACAGTGGCATAATTTCAATTAAAGTAACTATTTAAACAGAATCTTCCCATATAAAATATAAGGATACTGATTTTACAGTTGTTGAAATGAAAAAAATAGTTCTCACAAACAGTTGAGTTTTTCCTTTTTGTTGTAGAATAAACGTGTCTGTCTGAAACTGTGGCTTTTCATGAGTTTATTTGTCTTATAGCTGCTATAGAAGATGGTGGTGTGCTTCGTGTTGCCCTTATCTTCTAAAAATAATATCACAATAAACCTCTCTTGAGATTTTGTCTTGGGATTTACAAAGGATAATTCTATTTCTCCATGTGATTGGCAATATTTATTTTCTTCATAAAAGTGTTGCTCAATAACAAGAGGCTGTTCTAATGACAGTTTAATGATAGACCCTCCAATGACGGTTTATATTGTCAAATTATTCATTTTAACATTACCCACATCCCTTAGCTCGTTTGCAGTGAGTACTTAGTTATTCTTTTGGGTAGTGTGTGTGAATTTTTCATCCCTTCCCTCATCTCTCCATAAGGAAATCTTGGAAGCTAATTAGTTCATCGATCATAATTTCATTTTTGGGAACAGTAATTCAATTCTACTCTTTCTGTAAAGGAAGTATTTAATCATTTCTTCCTTGAAGTCAATTCACTTACGATGCCTCCATGACTAGATCAAATGTCATGGTATTTCCTACCTCAAAGGGCATTGTTACCGAGGCTATTGGGTTGAAGCTAAAGATAAATTGATTGTTTCAGAAACTAACTTTGATAAGTTATCTTTCTGGCAAGAGGATGTTACCCGAATGATTCTGTCATTTTTGAAAATATGCATGACATTCACTACAATATGACAAGTGTAAATAGGTGATCTTAGACTATTTCTCACAACCTGGTTATAGGACACTACTACAACTAAAATGTTTATAGCTGAAACTTCCAGTTGAATCATCTAGTAGTGGCTCTACATGAGGGGAGTAACTGACATCTCTGTTGTGATAGATTACAGCTGATTTTCTAAATCAAAGGTTGGGAGCTAGAATAGGTCTCCAATTTCAAATATAAGCCTCTTCTGAATTTTTTAATTAGGCATATGCATTTTGCAATTTATAGTTTTAACATATAACCATTACATAAAAATATAAACAATTATATACAAATTATATATTATATTACATATGATCACTTGCTTACTTATATTAATAAAAAAGTCTAAGGATAGCCGTGCATTCATTCTGTGTCTCTTCATTTGTGGAAAGCATTGCCAGTGTAGCCACTAGCTCAGGCGACATAATGGGTCAATTGGTTAGGATGAAGACAGTGTGATGAGAAGATGTAGGATAAACAGGATTAAAACAATTTTAGTAGTATTTATGAGGATAAGAAATGAAACAAGTGGTAATGCATAACCATGTCTGAGAAATTCGGGCAGTCTTCCAGACTATAGATCCATGACTGAAGTAATAGAGCAATACATGGTTGAACCCTAAGCAACTACCCACTGTTGGCTTTATCTTCTACTCTTTCCATCATTGACTTGCACACTCATTGTCTTCTCGTTCTGCCTTGCTTCTCATGTCTCCCACAGCATCCTTGGCATTAAAAGATTTGTGGAAATTAGAATCCACTTTACATAAAGAAAGCTGAGTAACCCTGACTCAAATGAAGCCACTACAGAGTAGGAAAATAAAGCAAGCAGAACTGAAGGTATGTTCCACTTGAAAGGTTAAGTTGTTCCCAAAAGTTGTAGCCTAATCTCATGGTAAGACTGGAAGCTGATGCCAGTATCCTTGTATTTAAGCTCACAATCATCCTGTCCCAGTAAGCACATTTATATCCAATCATCTCTAGCAGTGTAGGAGGAAGGTTTTCAAACCTGTTAATGCATACAAGAAGTGGTGTAGCAAATTATAGCTAGATCAAAGAGTACAGGTAAGACGGAGATACTTTTGCTTCTCTGGGGAATGTGGTCTTTAAGGTTTAGTTTTAAAATTCTGCACTGCTGGGCACTAAGGCTTTTGTGGGACAGAAAAAAAAAATTTATTCTAAATGCCAGTGCCTGCTATAGTTGGAGATGGCTGAGGGATACAGTGAGAATTAATTTTACTGTCTCCATTCAGAGTTAATTTAGTGTGCTGCCATCAAACTGAAACAGCTGAACTAAAGCCACTATAGCAGCAGCAGTGTCACTTAAAGCTGTTTCTTAAATGGTGTGGGACATATCTGAATGTACGAGAAGAAATTAAGATGAGGGTTCAGGGTTGTTTAATCCAGGTAGAATACCTGATAGGCTAATATCCTCAAAGAATAAAACAATGTACTCTTTATAAAATGTCCTTGAAACTCAATATCACAAATCTAGAGAAGATTCTTCTCTAGGAGAGGAAATTTTCTAAGGAAGATATCTTCTCAGGAAAGGAGATTGGATTTGGATAAAATTGAAAACATGTCTTTGCTGAAAATGAAAATAATCCATTTTTTTATGTTAAGAAAGTTACATTTGCCATAGGCAACATGTATGGGTAACATTTACCAAAAAGTGAGTGTTAATCAATTATTCTTTTTTTTTTTTTCAGTTGGAGTCTCACTCTATTGCCCAGGCTGGAGTGCAGTGGCACAATCATGGTTCACCACAGCCTCAACCTCCTGGGCCCAGGTGATCCTTCCACCTTAGCCTCCTGCGTAGCTGGGACTACAGGTGTGTGCCACCATATTTGACTACTTTTTATTTTTTTGGTAGAGACGAGATCTCACTATGGAGCTTACTCTGGTCATAAACTCCTGGACTCAAGTAATCCTCTTGCCTCAGCCTCCTAAAGTGCTGGGATTACAGGCATGAGCCACTGTGTACAGCCTAATCATTATTCCTGTTATTGTTTTAAGAATAAAAGTAATTCTTAATTAGGACTTTCAAAATTTCAGCCAAGATTTAAAGTCTCATGAAGTACTTTTTATTAAATGTGCTCAAATACTGTTAATTTTAAAGAGTAAGTAAATATATTCAGTAATGAGTAAAATGAATCTGTGGAGATGATTCCAGGTTTTAGATGCTTTCTGATTGCACCAAAACATCATGTTTTGAAAATATTGTGTGTTCCAAACAATAGCAATTCTCAGTTTATATTATGTTAAATAGAGAACATTCCTAAGATAAGTGAAAATTTATTTTGAAAAATGAACTTAGTCCTTTCCATTTGTCACTTTTTAATGAACTCTGATTAGTCATCAGTGATTTTTTTCTGGCAGAATCCTGAAAACTTTCCATGTTGGTTGTCCTCAATAATATTATCGCTTACTTCAGTAAATATTTTTGTTTGTTAGATCAGAGTTATTATCTCTGATACAAATCACCCTGTTTAGTAATTCTCACCAAACTGCCTTAAGTGTTTCCCCTACTCCCTGTCTATCCATCCTTACCTGATAGTGTAATGTATTTTTATTTTCAACTGCCAAATTCTTTCACAGAACTGCTGAAAATAACATTATGAATTTCTGTGTTAGCTAAGTGGACACTTACTCCCAACTAAGAAAAAATAAACTTACATGATTAAGGGATTAGAATACATGATGGAAATCTTGTGGGAGAGAAATATGGCACAAACACATAGGAGCTAAAGTCTTAGAACCTTTGGAATTCCATGTTGGTAGAGATGACCACAGAACTCCTACAGGATAGGTAGGTACAAAGGGTCCTGCACTTGTGACTGGAGTCAAAAAATGGGTCCTCATCACAAAGCTGCTAATGAGTTTTAGAAAAACTATGATGGCTACACAGGTGTGCAGTTTTTGCTCAGTTGCAAGACTGATGAGGTCAGAAAGAACGAACTAATGACATAATGAGTAAATATGCCAAACTGCCTACTGGACTCAGTGATTGAACGCCAGTTATAAGGCACAATTCTCTACAGGGGCCACAAAGGACTAGGTTGAAGCATTTTTGAAATTACCAGACAGGAAGAAATACGCTGGAAGAAAGAGGGAGAATTCTCATTCAAGATCACTCATAAAAATCAGATTCCAAAATGCATGAGAAAAAGTAACACTAAAAACAGACAGTCAATAAATGCAAGCCATAAAAACCCCAAATGGTAGAGCGATCTGATAGTGACTTTAAAATCAATAAGTTTAAGATTCTCAAAAGATATAATAATAATAACCCATTAAACAGAAATGACTTCATATACTGTTTTTTTAAATATAAATGTGATGATCAATTTTGATTTTGCTTGTCATTGCTGATAACTGCCTTTACTAATTCGCATCATTAGGTATATATATATATATATATATATATATACACACACACACACACACATACATACACACATACATATATATATATATATTTTTAACAAAATTGGCCATATAATGAATTTGGGTAAATTAACTTTAAATTCAAATAACTATTGCTAGGAATTTTGCATTGCAAGGAAAGAAACTTAGTCCAGATTAGCTTGAGTCACCATGAGAATACATTTACTCACATGATGAAACTGCAGGAGGTTATGATTGTACCAAGGCCTCAATCTAGGAACTTGTAACCTCTCAAAAATATTCATCTTCTTTTCTCATCTCTGTTTTTTTATGTGTCCAAACTTTACTCTCTCAGTCTAGATTTTTCCACATCAGTGGAAACACGACTGCCAGTAACTGTGAGGTTTACAGCTTCTAGTCTACCTTTGACCACAAAGGCACTATAATTTCGTATCTCTGGTATCACTTTTCCAATCCCTGAATGATCTCTATGGCCAGTGAAGTTGAGATTGTTAAAATCATGTCCAGAATGCTTGGAATGGAGGAACTAATGTGTTCCAGAAGAAAAAATGCATTTCTCAAAGGAATTTTGAGACAGATAAAACTGGTGTCTGCTACCGTGATTGTTTAAAGTTGAAAATAGAAACTCATGGGGAAAAAAAATCCCCAAAAAACCCTATCAAAAATTTGTAGAGAAATGAATTAAGTTACTATTCCTGTGCAAGATACGGATTATTACTTGAACAAAAATAATTTACCTGCTAGTTATTTTCCTTATTTCTGAGAATTCACACCTTTTTTTGGTATTATCTATATTTTTTCTTATTCTCAGCCATTCCTACTCTTTTTTAAAAATATCAGTTCTATTACTTACTGAAGTCACATGTTTAACCTTACCAATTTTCATTTTCATCAAAAGTTTTAAGTTTCTAATGCTCCAATCCTCATCAAAATTTCAACCAGGCTCGGTGGCTCAGCCTATAATCCCGCGCCTTTGGGAGGCTGAGGTGAGTGGATTGCCTGAGCCCATGGGTTCGAGACCCGCCCGGGCAGTGAGACCTCATCTCTACAATAAATCAAAAAATCAGCGGGGCGTGGTAGTACGCGCCTGTAATTCCGGCTACTCGGAAGGCTGAGGCGGAAGGATCACCGGAGCCCAGCAGGTCGAGGTTGCGGTGGCCGGGAGCGGCCACTGCACTCCAGTCTGGGCGACAGAGGGAGACTCCAACTCAAAAAAAAAAAAAATTGATATAGGCAGTTTAAAATTTTTTTTGCCAAACTGGAGCATCTATAAATAAATATCTCATTAATTTGCATTTCTTTCAAGTTAGTGTCACTTCTGTTTTCTCATCTGTGAATTACCTATTCATGTCCTTTGACCCATTTTTTCGATTGGGGATTGGTTTCTTTTAAATTATATTTTAGACATTCTTTATACATTCTCAAAATTAATTATTTGCCAGCTACACATGTTGCAAACATCTTTTTCTTTGTTGTGACTTAAATTTTTTTTGAAAATGAATTATCTTGATGAATAGAGCTTTTAAATTCAATATAACTGAATATATTATTCCCCTGCCTCCCACCATGGCTCATGTTTTTATGTCTTGCACAAGGAATTTTTTCCTGACTTGAGGATATGAAGACATACTCTTAAGGGTTTTTTCCTAAAATGTTTAAAGTTTTGCTATTTACATTTTACTCTTATCTACTTGACATTAGTTTTGTGTAAGATCCAAGGTACAGATTCAATTCCATTTTATGTTGTTAGATACCATTTGCCCCAAGTCACTTATCCAGAGTTCTTTTATGCTGATCTTCCATGTCATCTATTTTTCTTCTTTAAGAATGTCTTTTTGTCCATTTGTTTTTACATATAAACTTTTGAACCATTTTGTCAAATTCCTGTTGGAATTTTAATGTGAATTTTACTGAATTTATAAATTTATTTGGGGAATATTGACCTCTCTAGAAAAGTGAGTCTTACTATCTACAAACATAGTATGCTTTTATTTAGATCTCTTTAATGTATGTTATACATTTTATAACTTTTTCTTCAAAGTTCCTACACATATTTTATCAGATTTATGCCTCAGAACATTATTTTTCATTGATTTTGCAAATATTATCTTTTCTACAATTATCTTGTCTACATGTTCACTACTTAAAAATAAAAATGTCTTGGGTACTTGTATATTGATTTTATACCCAATAATCTTTTAAAACTCCTTTATTAAATAATAAAAAGTAATTTGTCTTAGATTACTTTAGATTTTCAGTGTAGGCAGTCATATTATCTCTGAAAAGTAATATTTTCTTTATTTTCTTTTTCCTGACTTAATTTGCTGACTAAAATCTCCATTTACTTGTCTTTTTTCCTTGAAATTTTAAAAATCAGAAACCACTACCCTTTTTGAAAAGCATTTTCAAAGGGTATATTGTATCATGGCATGAGAGTATACCAGAATTTACGTAGCTGTTTTTCTACTAGTAGTGTATATGTTATTATAACTATTATTTATTTTATACTATTATTTAAAAATTGGGAGTTTTGGGAGTATATAAATCATTGCCCAAATTTCTCAGCAGTTTCTTAGGATGCATCTTAATAATACAATTATTGGTACCAAAGAGTAGGATCAGTTTTAAAATTCTCAATATGTGTTGTCAAATTGCTTTTCAGGAAGGTTACTACAATTTACTGACAACCGGCAGCATATGAAAACATCTTTCTCACCACATCCTCATCAGTACATATACTGGGATTAGCCTTTATTTTCTCTTGCTAATTTGATAGACAAAAATAGTATTTCATTTTAATTTGCATTTATTTGATTACTAGTGAAGCTGATCTTTTTCATATAGTATTTTTCCAGCTTTTGTTGTTTTCTGTCTTTTGACTCTAGTGGGCTCTCAACAGTATGAAAGTGTGTCTCATTAATATAAAAAAGTTGATAATAGATATTAACCTTTTAAAATCTATTTGCCTTATGTTGTGTCATATTTGTATTAATTGTCTCTTTCTATAACACACTAAGGTTTTTTTATTCTTGTTATTAAATATATCAGTTATTTCCTTGATTAATTTCTTACTTTCTTTCTTTCTTTTTGAACTGTTAGAAATTTTGCCTACTATTTTCTCTTGAGTATTTATAAAATGAAATGGAACTTGATTGTGTCATAATTTTGCATATTATCAGTTGCCACTAACACAAGACTTTTCCTTCTAGAATAAAGTTTCAGATCTTGGGTTATGTCATTTTTATTTTGCATCCACAAGTTTTTGACACAGTTCCTAGTGCATAAAACTACTCAAGAAATATTTGTTAAATAAATTGGGTGGTATGTGTTTCAGTTTGAAGTTTTCCTATGAGTTTAGTTTTAAAAAATAAAGTAAAATGTCTTTTTATATAATAATTTAGTAACTCTCAAATATTGGAGAGACAATATTGAGATCCTTAGCTGTTTGTGATCATTCTAAACTCTCCATGAGTTTAACTTATGCTTATTAACACTCAGACAGTCCACTGATCATCATTGTGCATTAAGTAGGGCTTGGTCATATGGTCCGTGGTAATGAAATAGTAATTTTCTCTTTTTTATGAAGTGACATTTGTATATTAGGTGCAGAAGCTCTAATTTTTTACTCTGATTTTGACCTCTGATCTCCATGCTCTAACCAAGGGAGAGAACTACTTGACTGAGTTAGCTGAGTTGAATTAATATACTCAGGGTCTTAAGATAATCACTTCTGGCAGGCAAATTTTATTCATATTTGTTTACATAGCTCAAACATTATACCTTCTTGCTTCAATTTTCCTTCTCCCACGGAATTAGAGGCTTCTTCATCTGTGTTCCCACAACCCTTAACACACTACATTAAATGACCAATAAAAGTGTACATTTGTTGAATGCTTACTATATACCAGACACCATGTTAAAAGATTTGCATGGCCAGGCGTGGTGGCTCACACCCATAATCCTGACCATTTGAAAGGTCAAGGCAGGAGGATTGTTTGAGCCTAGGAGCTCAGGTCCAGGCTAAGATACATAGTGAGACCTTTACAAAAACAAAAACAAAAAATGCACTGGATGTGGTTATGTACGCCTGTAGTCGCAATTACTTGGGAAGCTGAAGCAGGACGGTCACTTGAGCCCAGGAGGTAGGGGCTGTGGTGAGCCATGGGTTTACCACTGCACTCCAGCCTGGGTGATAGAGTGAGAGTTCAACTCACAAAACAAACAAACAAAAAATATTTGCATATTTTTATTTAATAGACACATTCACTCTATGGGACAGAAACTATTATAACTCTTAGTTTTTCAGAAGAGAATATAGGCTTAACAAGATAGCTTGTCCAGAGTTACACTGTGGAGAAGTATCTACATTAGGATTAGAAATAGGTTTTTTGACAGCACTGTTCTTTAATACAAGGGGAGATCCCCCAAAACCAGTAATTTACTTATAAAAAATTGTGTATGTATTCTTACACATTTAAACTTTAGTCACCGTCAAAGCACTCTCCATTCGATGCAATACACCCATCAAGATGCTTTTTCCATTGCTCAAACAGGTTTTGAACTCGTCGATTTTTATGCCTTTTAGGGCTGCTGCGGTTCTTTGTTTCCTTTCTTCCAAATCAGCAAAATATTTCTCTTTGGGAATGTTTTTCATCAGGGAAAACAAACAAAAAAAGTCACTCAGGGCAGGATTGTATAAATAGGGCGGGTAGGGCATGGGGATCTTGCTGTTTTTTGGTAAAAACAAAATTAAAAAAAATTGTGAATACTCAGTGTGGTGTGAGCAGGTGCCATTGTCGTGGTGGAAGCATCAGTCACCTCATTGCCACAACTCGGGATGCTGCTTCTGCAAATCCTGACACAACCGTCTCAAAAACTCCAGATAAAAACAGTGGCTGACTGGTCCAGATGATCAAGTTTTGAGTGTACTGCATGGAACCCCCGCAAAAAAGATAGTTCCATTCTTTTTGTGTCCCCTCTGGTAAATTGCTCTTAAGGATACGAGCAACAACATATGGAATTTTGTATTTCTAATACTTAGTTTAATTCCTAGAATTTCATAGACACTCAAACAATAATCTGGCAAATTGAAAAATAAAATCTGGTTCTGGGAAGCTCTGTCTGAGGGGCTTGTTTGGCTGTATTCTTGCTCAGTATATCTGGAGTGGCGTATATGTTTTAATTCTGTAGACGCTAACCCTCCGTATGAATACATAGGACTTATAGTTAGACAAAGGGATGGGTTTGTCCAATGTGACCAGGGGTTAATTTTAACTGTTTAAAAGATATTCTCTTTACATACACTGCTGGCAGGAGAAGAATACTGAATTCACTATGTCATTAAATACCAACAAATGTGCAACATAGAATCCAGAGAATGTGCTTGGCGGTGTTTTCAAGTTCACTTGCCTTGTTTTTTATTTTCCATTTTTACTATGTTGCCTGCATAAAAATTTCTGACAGACAAACAGAATTTGTGCACTATTTTCTGACTGAGGAACAGGTATAACCAAAAGGCAACATTTTCTACTCTTATTCGTCATTCAGGGGCAATATTAACACACATATACAATAAAACTATATGCCTATTTTAATACTTTTCCTGCCATGCATTCAGGACCCTCTAAAGTTGTCATCAGCTACTGTTTCATTTAATTCTCTGGCCTTCAGGGGAATGTAACAAAATTGAAGAGATTAGGAGCTATCTCTTTCTTGTTCAATGCATTTGTGTTGCTGTAAATTGGCACCAACCTTCAATATCACGGTCAGGGCTCTCCAGGGTCCTCCCACTGATATGACAACCCAGTCAGCATGATAAATGGTGCACACCCTCTGGCAGGACAGATAATTCTTCCCTTCCTGATCCATAGTTCTTTTTTCCTGAACTAGCAAAGAAGCAACATCCCACCATCTTACCGCATGGAGTAGTTGCTCCATTAGGTTGATACTCTTTAAGTTAATTAGAGGATAGAGTTTCCTTGACTGATTATTTTATGTCCACTGACAAAAATGACTTTGACAAGTAGTAAATTAGAATAAAGAAAACCTCCCATCCTGAAAACTGCACTTTAACATTATATTTTTTCTTTCTCACCTATTCTCCTAGTGGAAAATTGTCTCATTTAAAGGTAGAAGCAATTCCACTGACTGCAACCACAAAGATCTCAGCAAGTCCAATGACCTTAGTTGAATGATTTGCAGTTTGCAATTTTTTTTGCATGTATTTATATACCATAAAAGAAAACAGATAACAATGTTCACACTTACACGAACAAAGAGGGAAGAGAGAAATGTGTATAGAAGGAAATAATTTCTTTTAAAATAAAAGGACTTTTCTTTTTTGCAAGGTCAACCCATAAATTCATATTGAGATACAGATATGCTAAATTTAAAAAACTACATTTTAAATGGTCGACTATGGATACAAGGAATAGATGGTTTTATGATTCATTCTGTCTCAGAATCATTTATTATTTTTCAATAAGAGTTGAAGTTCTGGGGATTTCAAGAAACATGACAGACATGCCCTTAAAAAATTTTTTTTTCAGGGTAACATCTATTGTGGAGACAGCAGTATTTATTAAGAAAAGTTTAGTGTTGCAATTTTTATTGACATCATATAATTTACCCATTTAAATGAAAAAGGTCAGAATCCTTCAGTAAAGGAATTGCTCAGTTCTCTGTCTCTCTACTTCTTCCCATTCCTGTGGACTAAGCTTGGAGCTTTTCTGTGATGCTCTAACAATTACTCTCCCTCTGTGCTGCTCCAGGGCCCCATATGCAAGGAACACGTGAACAGCCCACCTCACTGCGCACCCAGGATGGCCAATCTGTGTCCTCCAAATGCTGGCTGCCCAAGGGCATCAAGCTATAGAAATCGCTGGTCAGAAGACCTGCTCGGATGGCATATCCAGTGGCAGCAGTTGGTACATATGTTTATCATACTTGAACACAGTCTGAGCATGCTATTTTTGAGCTCCAAAATCTTCTATGATTCTCCAGTAACTAAAGAAAACTCTTCAATATGGCACTCAAGACTCTGCATAACTCAGTTTCCCTTCCCAGTCTTATGAACTTGCTATAGGCCCCTCTCTTCCAGAACCATAGGATTTAGTCACACAGGGACATGCACTTGATCTGATCTTCTTGCTTTTTCTTCAAGTTTCCCATCCATTCCTACCTGCTGTATGTTCCTTCCCTTTCCACGGGCCATTTCTCTACTTATTGTCTCTCAGCTCCAAGCTTACCCCTCTATGTTCTGTTCAGTGAGACTGTGGCTGGGGTCTGCAAATTATTTTCCCCAAATTCACTTGTCAGCTGGCTTCTGGTTAGTTTCTTCCCATAGGAGGCCTTAGGGGGAGATTGAAAGGCAAGAAAGAAGGGAGGGGAAGTGGGCTCCTTCTTGTTTCAAATTTCTGCCAACCTCACTCCAAGAACAGAGGACGGGGAAGGTGTCACCTTCAACACCCAGCTGCATTGCACTGTACCCTCAAAGAGGTCTAAGTAGTGCCAGCACATGTCTTCTGGTAACCCAAGATCTTAATTTTTGTTTCTTTTTCATGAAAACATGTGTATGCGCATCTGCTCAGACATGGAAATCCAGAATTACACAGGTCCAGTGGATACAAGACTAGAAACAATTGCTCTGGTCTTATTTGAGGTAAGTCTTGAATCAGATAGATGCTGATGGTGGAGATGGGAGAATCATGGCCAAGGTGGTAAATAGAAAATTCTCAATGTTCACAGACTGTCTAAGAACTTTCATCCATGTTCCCCAGCTTCTGGCATTGGATAGCTCTACTACTTTGGGCACCTATGATAAAGTGTTTTCTCTTTCACTTCAGTCTGTGTTTTTAATTCTTCTCCTACTATGACCGAGAATGGATAAGCTGACATTTGGGTCCAGAGCTCCCTCATCCCTATTCATCTTATTATTTCCTAGTAAAATAAAATGCATCCCTAACCAATGCTGTGTCAAGTCATAATGGAGCCTGATGCAAAATAGATGATGTTAGTTCTACTGATATTTATTTATTTAAAATTCTAATAATTTGTTCATTCTGAATTTTTACGTTACTTTTTATTTTTAAAAATAGTTCACTAAAATATTACCCATTTTGATTACTGGGTTTTTTGACTCCCTCTTAAACGTTGCGCTTGAGATGAGGACCTCACCCATCCCATCTTAGTCCAGGTCCTGTCCCTACAGTTGAGACCAAAATGACCTTTGGCTGAAAGCTTTCAAATCTGGATTTAATTTCCTACGCCTTTGCATTTCTAGTTACTTTTAATATTTATTTCAGACATTTGTAACAGGATGTGTTTTCTTTCTCAGAAGGATTTTTCCCGAGTTTTAAGAATTGTACCAGGCACCTGGTAGATCCTCCAGACTTTTTGGAGTAGACGTCTCCTAAAAGTGATTCTAGAGAAGGTCTATTGGAGAGAAACCATCTCCTTCATCGCAACCCTCACCTCCCATCTGTTTTTACTGTAGAGGTGGTCGGAGGAGAAAAGAGGAAGATGATTCTTGAATGGGGTGCAATTTGGGAAGAGGGCTCTTCTCCTCACATCTCCATGCATATTTTCAGTATTTTAACTGTTTTTCTTGTCTTCTCATGGGGAGACTGGTGATTGTTTTTTGCCTGAATGTTGCCCAATTACTGAACCAGTGAAGGCTCTAATGATTCTAGAATGAGAAGAGAGTTTGGAGATGTGGAGCCATGGGAGAGCACACCAGTGGGGCGACTTGCATAACAATGTACATTTCCCGTGGATCAACCCTGCAACGCTGAAGCTGCTTGAGCTTAAGCTTTCTGGTTGGTGTTAACTGCATTCCCTACAACTCCCAGCTGCCTGCTGGGTGAGGGATTCCTAGCAGCAAAAGGGTGCAGGGTAGGATATTGTTGCAGTTGGCTAGAGACAAGAAGAAGAGGTCACTCTGAAGTTGCAGACCCACTTCCAGAAGCTGTGCAATGGGAGGGCTGCATGGGCCCTTCCAAAAATTAGTGAGTGAGCCTCAAAGTTGATCCAGAAGCTGGACACTTTTCAAACAGAAGAAACTGGCTGGTCAGGGTGAGAGAGAGAAGCAGGGACAACCAAGTAAAGGAGAACAACTTTGCTGAGGACAATCAAGATAGGGAACTGAAACAGAGCAGGGGGCTCAGTAAGAGGAAAGGGAAGTATGAGAGAGCATCCTCTTGTCTGCCTGGGCCTGGAAGTCTCCTGTCCAGCCTTCTCTGGCTGAAAGAGAAGGGTGTGGCATGAATCAAGTATGAGATTTAGTTTCAAGAAGAGGACTGAATCCTAAGGAATCAGAATAAGACTGTCCTGATACTCAAACTGCAATGAAAGGCTATGGAAGCAAACTGAGATTTCATTAATAAAACTGATGATCCAACAGGAGAGGGGGTTTAGGGGAGCAGAACTAGAGTTAGTTATTGGGAAAAATAAGGCCATCCCTGTACCCTCAAGAACTCCAGGCTCAGCCGGGCTCGGTGGCTCAGCCTGTAATCCCGCGCCTTTGGGAGGCTGAGG
>NW_007247372.1:245338-248831 GCF_000164805.1 Carlito syrichta
AAAAAAAAAAAAAAAAAAAAAAAACTCCAGGCTCTCAACAATCCTGTCCCAGGCATCCTCAAAAGAAGGTTAGAACAGAGATTTTCTCATTTCTCTCTTCCGATTCTCACTACAGCAAGGCACTGTATAAGAAAGGAAGGTATTGTGAACTGGAACAAGCCCTGGACACAAAGCACAAGAGCTTGGCTTAAGATCTTCCTCTTTCTCACAGTACTTAAGTGCTCTATAGCCTATGTATCTTTCTCTTTTCTCACGGTTAACCTTGATCTTCTATTTTGGTGTTAATTTACTGTCGTCTCAATATCTAATTATTTATATATTTCTTCTAATTATAAGATTAAAAAGAAAAGATATTATAAAGGTATTATAGGATGTTATAGGAAAGATAACGTTCTTTAAATTATTGCAAATCCTTTGTAAGATACAGCAGACTGAACACACACAAACCACAACAAAGACGAAACTCTATCCCTCTGCCTTTGTACAAATCACCTATAGTTTTTGCACCCATTTTCTTAGTTATCAAAAACAGGTGGTAATTAAATATGGAATTTACAAGCTGCTAAAGAAGGCTAAGTAAGAGGAAAAGTTTCATAAACTGTCAAATTTTATTCAAATGTAATATGTTGTTGTTCTTATAATAAGTATTTGTTAAGTCATATTGCATAGGGATCTACAGATGGAGCTAATAAGAACAGAAATCATGTGATGCCACCATGGCATAGGCACAGTTGTAAACATTAAGGCTGTTGAAGTCATTTGCACTTACTGTTCTGAAATGTAAAGCACAGCCAGTGTACAAAAGGCATTTTGAATGGGCAGAATTTTTATAGGCAATCTGGTCAGGTTTTGAATCTTAGGGGCCGGTAAAGTGGAAAAGTAAGGCCAAATTCACAGGATGCGAATCCCCCCTCTACTAACAAACCAATCCTAATGCATATGAATTATTGGAGAGAAGTCCTGGCAAGTTTTCATTTGAAACAATGGTTTAGGTTGAGTCTAAAGATGACTGATTTTGTCTCTGCTCTTTACATCAAAGTTTGGAGGGTGAAGGGATTTATCCAAAAACATGAATGTAACCAAGGGAAGACTGGAACCTTGAGCCAGGTCTCCTGCCCATGGCTTCACAACATACAGCACCACTTCCTTGGGGCTCAGATTTGTAGCTTCTAGCTGCTACCCAATCTTTGGCCAGGTAAGTTGGACATGGGCTGTTCCCCATGTACTTTGGTTAAAAAAAAAGAACATTTTAAGAGGAGTCAGATTATCTTTCATAATGTAACTTGGATAGAAAAGACAAGAATTCAGAGTAGCACATGGGTTCGCAAGTAGAGGTCTATCAATTTCTTGCACACAAGGGATTTTCAGAAGATGAAGTTCTAGATGGCTGCCACCCATAGCTAAGACAAATTAGATTTGCCAGAATTAGTAGAATGTAACATGAGTTAATTGATTCACTCACATTAGTTGCCAACTATTTTTTAGGGCTTTGGATTAACATAGTGAGGCTTGTAGAGGGGGACATGTATGAGAGGGAAATGCCCCCAGAAATGGCCCCTGTACTTGACACAAGAATGAGGCACTTGAGAGTTATGTCCAGGAAATACTCTTACTTATTGTTAAGCATGGACTTGGCTTTTTTTGCAAGTGAATCAAATGGCTTTTTGGAAGATGGAGGGCAGTAAATGTTTTTAGAAAGAGATGCCTCTGTCTGATTCTCAAAAAGATTGCTATGGGCTATTGCAGTGGTGGATGTGGGATGAAAAGTTTCTTTGAAAACTCACACAGAAATTCCCTAAGAGAATTTGTAGGGCCTCATGTCCTTCTTCTCCACTGACACTTCCCTCTCTTGTCCAGTTACCTTGATGTCCTCTTAGCAGGTTTATCTGCCCTTCTTTGCTCTTATGATCTTAATGATTTTCCAGTCAGGCAAGTTTGATACTGTTATTACCAAACCGGACACATTCAATGGCTTCTTCCTCTTGCCTTTGAGATGATATCAAAATATTAGGTTCTGATTATAAAGCTCCAAGGTTTGGCCCCAGACCACCTTTCTGGGTTCGTCTGGTGTCCCCTCACCCCAACCTTTGCTATGACCTCATGGTACAAACGGAGCTCTATTTTCGGAGCTGAGAACATACCCTCCTCTCGGCACTTGATCTTCTACACACGTTGCTTCTTTGGCTTGGAAATTTCCTCCTTCTTCATTATGAAGTTTCTACTGATTCTCTAGGCCTCATATAACCATCAGTTCTTTGTAGAAGACTTCGATGATCCCTAGTCCAGGTTATATCATTTGTACTCACCATCATCTCTTGCACATCTGTTCTCATAATGGTAATATTTTATGGTGATAACTTGTGTGGCTGGAAAATGAATTGCCATTTACAACCATGGATACCTTATAAGCGGTTGGGCCTTATTCAGATGAAAGACCATTTGGTTCTGAGGAATGTCTTAATAGGTATGGATAATTAAAATAGGCTGGGGCTAAGCTGGACTTATGACCGGAAAATATTTGAGTTGTTATGCGTAAAATATAAGAGAAGTCTGTTTTGCTATTTTTCTGAATCTTAACTGAGCACTTATTATATGCCAAGCTTGGTCTAAGTGACTTATATGTAGTGACTTACTTATTTTTCAGCATAAGACTCTCTTGAATCTTCCCCAGGGTTTTGCAAGTAGTAAGCGATGTAGCTGAAATATGTTCTTGAGAAAGAGGAGACAGAGAAACAGGCAAGAAAGTGATTTTTGAAAGCTATACAAGCCGGGCTCGGTGGCTCAGCCTGTTATCCCGCGCCTTTAGGAGGCTGAGGTGAGTGGATTGCCTGAGCCCACGGGTTCGAGACCCGCCTGGGCAACTTGGTGAGATCTCATCTCTACAATAAATCAAAAATTAGCCAGGTGTGGTAGCGCACGCCTGTAGTTCCAGCTACTTGGAAGGCTGAGGCGGAAGGATCGCCGGAGACCCAGCAGGTAGAGGCTGCGGTGGCCGGGAGTGGCAACTGCACTCCAGTCTGGGTGACAGAGTGAGACTCCAACTCAAAAAAAAAAAAAAAAAGAAAGCTATACAACATGGCATGGTGGAGGAAGCCAAGAGAAAGCTGCCGATGTGCCAGAGGGCTATCTTTTAGGAAGAGGGATTTTTAATTTTTCAACTTTAAACCTATTTATTTAACCTTCAACAATTTTTATTGAGTGACTACTATGTGCTAGGCACAATTCTAGGAGTGAGTGGGGGTAGGGAGACTTATTCATAAACTGATAATTCAACAGAAACCAGGAGAAAGTAAGAAAGCAAGTAACACATCTATCAGGGGACGGTGGATCCAGTCAGAAGGAATAGGAGATGCAAAGACCTTGAAGAGGGAGGTTGTTTGGTGTTTCTTTTTTTTTTTGAGTTGGAGTCTTGGGCTCGGTGGCTCAGCCTGTAATCCCGCGCCTTTGGGAGGCTGAGGTGAGTGGATTGCCTGAGCCCATGGGTTCGAGACCC
>NW_007247372.1:248889-271018 GCF_000164805.1 Carlito syrichta
CCCCAAAAAAAAAAAAAAAAAAAAAAAAAAAAGGATCCCACTGGGTGCTGTGTAAAGAATGGCCTCTGGAGGCCAGTGGGAGACCAACCAGGAGGCTGTTGCAATAATCCAAACGAGAGATGATGTCAATTTGAAGGTGGCAAAAAGTAGTCAAATTTTAGATATATTTGGAAGATGGAGTTGTGAGAGGTCTGCATTTCTCAAAATTTCCATTATGTCTTGCTTACTCACTAAAGCAGTATTGAGTGGTGTGTGTGTGTGTGTGTGTGTGTGTGTGTGTGTGCGCGCGTGCACACACACATATGCAAATTAAGAAAGAGGACTTA
This sequence comes from Carlito syrichta, assembly GCF_000164805.1. Taxonomy (NCBI): domain Eukaryota; kingdom Metazoa; phylum Chordata; class Mammalia; order Primates; family Tarsiidae; genus Carlito; species Carlito syrichta. Next base: position 249,216 of record NW_007247372.1, read on the forward strand.
GTCCATTGCCCAGTAAAAATGTGATACAAAATAAAAAGGACATATTCCAGACTGTGAAACTGTCCTGGATGGACCTAATTCAGCAGATGGAGGCGCTCAGAGCCTGGCAAGGAATTAAAAGGTGAGTTCCTTGGGAATTCTCACATTCATTGGGAAGATATTGAGCTTTTCAAAATATAGGGAATAGGATTTAAGGAATTCTTAAATGGCAGAATGACCCCAGTCAAAATCTAGATTAGATTACTTTTATTTCCACCTTCCACACTAGACTGTGAACTTCATGAGGGCATGAATTGAACTCGCGTTTCTATTATTTATCATTGTGCTCCTAGTGACTGGTACTTTGTAGATGCTCAATAAACATTTTCTGGAAAAAGAAATTAAATAATTATATTGTCTAAGAGAGACTAATTTTGTTCCAGAGTTCTTGTCCATTCTAGAAGTCCAGAGTTGGAAGAACTTGAAAACCTTGATTCTTCCTTAAGAAGTACAAATCAGATCTAACTACTATCTCACCAGGTTAAATGTAGAAGTCGGTAGTCAGTTGTGTATTTTTCAATCATTTTCATCATTAGAGGCAGTGGCATCAATCACTTATTTTTTCCATAACATGTGAGAGGCATCTGTGGGAAAGAGGGATGCAAATAGGAAGACAGAAAGTCCAGAGAGGTGGTGGGGAGAACCCTAGACCACATTGCAGTGAGACCTTGAGGGCAATTCTTAGTTTTTTCACTTACTGGCTGAGTGCACTTGAACACGTATTTTATTCTCAAGTTGAAACACTAAAAGGCAAATAATTATAAAAATGTGGAATATTGGAATAATATCTCATAATCTGAGTAAGCTCGTGTTTATGAATATGCTTTGAAAAGTTTAAAATACAGCACATGTATATATTATAATTGAGCTTATGGCATCTTTGGTGAAGTTATTTAGAATAATAGAATGCATGTGATTATGCTAGGTACTAGCTTAAAGAATAAATGCTTTAGGAGAGGCATAAAAGTGCCAGTATTTTTTTGTCCTGGACAGCCTAATTGTGCTGGACCTTGTCATTGTATCTCTGTGTTCTTCAGTATTTGATAGCTACAGGTAGGAGTCAGACAGACTGGATAATTCACTGTTCATTCTTAGCTCTCCATTTGCTCCCTTCTGGACTTAAGGCATATTATAGAATTACTGTAAGCCAACGAGTCTCCATCTGCAAATGAGGGATAAAATTTGCCAGCTGTCTCCTAACCTCCTTGGGAGGAACTGGGGTTTAATAAGATAATGAACATTATTCTCTCCATATGCACTCAACACCCTTGGCTCCTGTGGTCTTCAAAAGGTTTTCCATAGGCACAAGTGCAGATTCTCGAAAATCAAATTCAGACGATCAGAAGGCAAGCCACACGGACTCATGCCAATGACTATTCATCACAGACTAATATTAATATCCATTAGTTAATGTTTTCTATTAGCAACTGTACAATTAATCATGAACAATATGTAACAAGGCAGAGCCAGCTGTAGGTAGATAATTGGAAAGTAGGTGACTTGCATTCCCTGGCTACCGCATCACCTCTGCTTGTCTTATCAAAGCATCCTACTCCTTCTACAACTTTTTTCTCTGGCCATTAAATCTCATGAATCCACATAAAGTAATTGAGAATACTTTCAGGGCACGAAAGAGGACTTGCATTTTTGAAGAGGATCGTAGGAAGAGGGCAGTGCTTAAAATAAAATCAACTAGCCATTAATAATAACAATGAAAAGAATAATAGTAATACAGCTTTCACTTAATGAGTGCCAAGTGTGTAAGGCACTGTGAAGGAAGAAGACTATCAGAAATAGTCTACAATTTTAGCAGCCTGCATTTTCCTTGGGTTGACAAAGAATAAATGTATGAAAGTAAAATAATAACACTCCAAATAATTACACAGAATTCAAACAATGGGAGAAAAAATTTCACAAGCGTAAGTGAAGATTCTTGGTTCAGAGTCGCTGGGTTTCAATTACAGTTCTGCCATTTATTAGCCTTGTGATCTTAGCTAAGTATTTAACTTTTGTGTGCCATAGTAGAATATTCTCACCTGTAGAATAAAAGGAACAATGATTATTATCACATAGGGCAACTGTGAGAGTTTTCTGGACTAGTAAAGGCCAAGTACTGAAAACTGTTCCTGGCACATAGGCAATAATAATAATGATGATATGTAATTGATTGCAAAAATTATCATCAAAACAGTAAGTACAATGACAGTTTAGAACAGGAGTCAATGCTATCTCTTTTATTTATTTATTTATTTATTTATTTATTTATTTGTTTTTTTGAGTTTGAGTCTCACTGTTGCCCAGACTGGAGTACAGTGGCCACTCCCGGCCACCACAGCCTTGACCTGCTGAGCTCCGGCGATCCTTCCGCCTCAGCCTTCCGAGTAGCTGGAACTACAGGCACACGCTACTGCACCCGGCTAATTTTTTTGATTTATTGTAGAGATGAGGTCTCGCCTGCCCAGGTGGGTCTCGAACCCACAGGCTCAGGCAATCCACTCACCTCAGCCTCCCAAAGGCGCGGGATTACAGGCTGAACCACAGAGCCCGGCTGCAATGCTATCTCATAGAGAAGGGGAAATCTGAGTTGGGTATGATCCATGAGTGACCTTGGAAAAGTGCAGAACATTCTAGAGGGAGCTGTAGTGTATGATGTGAGCAGAGGTTAGAGGTGTGAAACAGAATTTATAGAATTCATTTTGTCTGGAGCAGAAGGCTTGTGCAGAGTATGACGCTCAAGACACCAGACCAAAAGGGACAGGCTCCCCCAGTGTCAGATACCAACACCTTAGGAAGAAGAATAGGGTAATGATATGTGGGAGATTGCAATGAGAAGAGATTGGTAAGCAAAGTGAAGAGAAATTTTAGGCATCGATGAGAAAGAAATTTTGGGTACTAGGGAACCCCTTAAATCTGCTTATACATAAAGCAGGTCCTTTCAGTAGGCTTTCTCCCCCTTCTAAGAGCTAAATGTGAAGGGAAATGCTAATGACCTCCCCAAAATACAGAGCTAATGGTGTGCAAAGTTATAGGTAGAATTACTTAGGGGAAGTGCTAGAAGAATTTCTAAGGGAAAAGTCGCATGGCTGGTGCACATGCTTGTAAAAATGGGATGAGCATTACTTAAGATCAGATATGTCCTTCCTCAGCCACAGAGCTTTTCCCTTCATGATAAGTTGTACATTTGCAGCTTGTCAGGACTTGCCTGCTAACTTTTGAATATTCAGCCATCAACCTTTAGGGTGGAATTAGTAGCACTTTAATTTCCTGATAACACCTAAATTAAGGTAAGAGGTCTAAATACTTTATTAATAATGTATACTCTAATTAATAGAAATTACTTTTCCAGCATGTATTATTAAAGGATGTGTTCCAACATGCTTTTTTATGTTTTTCAATTTACTTGCTTGGAAAACTGGTTGCTGTTTCCACGTCTTACCCAAACCTTTTCTTGATCAACTCTGTGCAATATGCAGAGGTACATTCTTCACTTTGAATTTGAAGAGAAAGCTTTCTTCAGTTCTCTATCTGGCTCTCTGAAAAAATGATTTTTTGTTAAAATAAGTTATTTCATAGATTTGCTGTAAATCAGACACTTAAGTCCTAAAATTTTACTCTCCAAATGACTAGTTCTTAATATCTTTACCTACACTTCTAAATATGAGGAGGAAAATTGAAACTCTCAGTCTCAAATTTGAGTTTAAAAAAATCAATAGGATGCCTGCTGCTTTTGGTTTTCTCAAGCTTTAGAGTTCAACATTTCTGATACAGTTTTTTTTTTTTTTTTAGGTGAAATGAGCTCTAATTCTAATCTAAAGGAAAGGCAAACTGAGGAAGTAGGTGGCAACTTCAGGGAGACAGTAGAATACCTTTAAGGCGTGAGCCCTCTGGACAGAATGCTGAGTTCAAATCCCAAACTTAAACTTCCTCAGTGAGAGACAGTTGTCAAATTACTCACCCTCTCTTTTCCTTTATTTCTTTATCTGTATATTGGGATGGTTCACAGGGTTGTTGTGAGGATTTAAAAGGCCAATAGGTGTGGAGAAGTTAGATGGAAGCTTAGCACAGAGTAAGCAACCAACAGACTTTATTAACTCTTGTTTCTTAGGGGTTCCTTTTCCCAATTCCACCTTCAACTCAGTGGACCCATGTCCTGATGGTTACATGGAAGCCATGTAGGAACTGCTGATAATTTTTCCTAAATAATTTTTTATTTAATACACCCCAAATATGAGAAGATTGCTTGAACCCAGGAGTTCGAGACCAGCCTAGGCAGCATAGTGAGACTTTGTCTCTATAAAAAAAAAATTAAAAATTATGTTGGTGTGGTGCTGCACTCCTGTAGTCATAGCTACTTTGGCGGCCTAAGCAGAAGGATCACCCGAGCCCAGGAGGTCAAAGCTATGGTGAGCCATGATAGTACCACTGCACTCCAACCTATGTGACAGAATAAGACTCTGACTCAAAAAAAGAAAAATGTGCCAAATGCATGCATGCAGAGCCTGCTGGGTTTCTGGTTAACTGGTGGTTTGGTGTCCAGGCATCTGAGAAGAGTTGGGAAGCATTAAACTCACAGAAGCCCTCTGGGGCTTTCTGCCTAATGAGGTTTAGAGATGAGAGACCACACTGAGCCAAATCCTGTTTTATCAATAGGCAATCAAGACTTCGAAAGCAGCTAATCGCAAAGTACAGAGAATCTGCAGTGGTATAGATTCCACAGATCTTGCACTGGTCCACTATGACCTGATTTCTTGATGCTTCCCTCTTTTCTGCCCTGCAGCCAGACATTCAGCAGATTCCAACTCTAGTAACTCCAGTCACTCTTGTCTAGTGGACTGTGGGATATTGTAAATCAGATTGAATTAGATGCATACTGTTATTTTTTACTCTGACCATTAGTAAAGGCCTTCTTCTTCTTCTCCTCCCCCTCTCCTCCCAAAATGTTTTGAATTTCAGGGCAAAAGCTTGACAGTAGCTCACTGGTATCATGGGATTGAAGATGGATTTCTCTCAGGGGACTTGAGGAGGCCATCATGTAATTTACTTCTGTCTCAATGCTTGGTAATGGATGTGACCTTGTGTCTCACAAGACTCTCTTAACACTTGTGGCCCTGGATATGAAGAGTTAAACATTCCACTCCTCTGTAGAGAGATGTAGATACCTTGACATTCAGAGGCACAGTTCCCAACCTAATCCTTTCTAAATCAGATTAGTCCATCCTATCGCTGACAGTTCACTGACGAGTGCATTCCTCAAAGAGAATCTCATCTGAGATGCAGAGCACTCGCTGCAGTTTTATAGTATCAGAGTAGTAATTCATGCCCTGAGTAATAAAGAAACTCATTAAATGTAGAATCTCGGCTCTTGCTTTGTACTTAGACCTCCCAGCAGTTTAACTTATGCATAATGAGTCTAAATACTTTAAGGGATAATATAAAAATTATCTACTATTCTTTCATATCTAAAATTGTGCATTTGTTTCTCCTTCACTACATTGCTAATGTAACTAGGAAACAATATATTACCCTAATTACATGTTATTTATTAGAAAGGAAGCAAATAAGTCATTTGGAGACAAATCCCTGTAGTTATTCATGGAACTGCTTTAGATGACAAAGATAGAGTAAAGCCAGCAGTCTTTCATTATATTTATTACACACTCTTTGTGCTAATGAACAATAACAGGCTTCACTGAAATAATGGTCTCAGCTCCAAGTTGTACGGAGTGCTATATGGGCCATATTTATCAAGGGCAACTCAGAGCTTTGCTTGTCCTTTGTGTCTTTGCTTTCCATTGAAGGAAGAGGGTGGAAGACAAACAAAAGTAGCTTGGGAGATTTTAATAAACACAATGGAAGCTAGTTAGCATATTCAAAGAAAGTCTTCGTGCAACCTTCAGTGGCAATTCGCTCATGAAAGAAAATGGTCACTTATTGTCACATATGAATCCGGAGTAGTCTTCACTCCTTACCTCCAGGAAACATGAATATACACACACAAGTAGAACTGGAAATCTGAGTAAAAAGTTTCTAAGATTTCCATAAGCTATTTTAAATATTTATGACTGATCTCCTAAATTAGGGCAAGAAACTAATAAGTTCTTTGCTTTATAGTGGAAAACAAAAACATAATTTAGAAATTGCAACCTAAAAGAACACAGGGATTTTCTATTAACTTAATGTCAGAGGAGTTAGAATAAGGGTCGAAAATTATCTGAAGAGAAAACCAAAAAAATACACACAAGTAAAACTGATTTTCTCTGTGTCTCATGTTTTTATCATGGCTCCTGCTGCACCTTTGAGAGAAGAAAATCTTCAGCATTTTTTTATACATGTGAGTTTTCAAGAAAGCTGTCCAAAGTTGTGGAGGCTGCAAGAGGAAAAGAAAAATAATTTTTATTTCCCTTCTTTTGGGATAATTGAACCAATATGTTAACACTCAGAAGTGTTGCCTCGTGGATAGTACCAGAACTGTATTTGAGGATTAAACTACAGATAACAAAGGAGTGCAGGAAAATCTAGGAGGGAAGGAAGCCAAGAGAGTCAGCTGGGACCATCTCTTCTTTTGAATTAGCAGTTACCCTTCAGTTGCTTTTTATTCAAACATTTGTCTGGTTCCTCTTCAGAGCTGCTTAGTGCACTCTCTCCTTAACAGGAATATACAGCAGGATTTCCCATCCCAGATCAAACTGCTGGTGCATGGAGCTGGTATGCTAACATTGGCAACCTTCCAATTATGAGGCATCAGCAAGACAAACTATCAACAAAGCATATTGCCAATTATACTAGGCTGTGAACAGGGTTACGCTTGAGGGTGGTGCAGGCAGGGCAGGGAGGGGTAGGGAGGAGATGGGGGTGAGGTGGGGGTGGGAATGAATAATTTAGGGCTAGGCATAAAATTCTGTGAAGAAATCACCCATCCCTCCTCTAAATCCCTTCTGAGCTTTTCACAAAGATCAAATAAAGTTAGTTTGTTAAATATATTTTGCAAAACCTGTCTCCAAGTTGAGAGCAATGAGAAGAGGCAAACTCAGACTTGCTCTATAAATCCTGTTAGAAAAGTAAATCCACTAAGTCTTTTCCATGTCTCTCTTCTCTTGTCCCTGGGTGACATATTTTGGATTCTTGTGAAGCGAGTTATATATATCAAAAGTGACTGTGCCATCTAGTTTGTTTGGAAGTCCTGGTCATACTTGTGGTTCTGGAGGCATTATTAATAACACCACTTTATTCTTAAAAGTGTTCTAGTTTGGATAAATCCTGTGGTTACCCCAGTTATAAACTAGAACTCAACCTTAGTCAATTGGCATAAATGGAAACTCCTAATTATGTTTAAGGCTCCAAGAAGCACCCACCCTTTCTCTGCAACTATTATGGGGGATTTTTAATAAATCTTTTAAGTTTGATCTATTCTGAAGGACACTTTATAGGGGAAAATTCGAAGAATGCAACTTTCAAAGAGATAGGAACTTACTATCTTTCAGAGTAAACTAAGCCAGAATCAGAAGACTGATCCATGTGTGATGGATTGGCAAAAGATACCTTAATCTTAAATGCTTTCCCTTTCCCTTCCCATTATTTTGACCTTTGAACAATGTCAAGGATACACATGAGATCACAGGTACATGACAGAGCAAATGGATACTATTCTGGCTGAGTCTTTTGCTTCCCTTAAAGGTACATCCAAGTGTGGGTCTTGGCAACTACTGCAAAGCAAGACATCCACCAGGAGAAAGAACCCTAGAACTCTTGCTTGAGAGCTTTATTTGTGTCAAGTTGATTGGAGGGAAATGTACATTAGGCTACATCTCTTCTTCCAAACATCCATATTTTTGGCAAATGCTTTCTTCTTGAGCCACAATTAGATTGTTTGATTATTTCTTATTGTGCCATTAATCTTAGTGGGAATTTCAAAGCCATAGGATTATCACACAAGAGAAATCCTAATGTTTGGTCTATGGAAAAAAACTTCTGGCGGGCTTTAATTGGGATAAGTTTATCAGTCGGATTTAGAGCTGGGGGTCTCATAATCAAATGCCTAGTAGGGTTAAACGGATAGAAGCAAGAATACAGTAAAACATTTACTTATGGTTTAGGTCTATTTTTAGAAAACACGACTATTGAAGTATAGTGAGTGAAAGTGAGCAAGAGATGTCTGTTTTAGGGAGAAGACAGGATGTGATAGGGACTATGGAAAAAATGGAGACTGTGTCACCCATCAAAAAGGGAGCAGCCAGACTCAGCAGACTCAGCTTCAGCCATCTGTTAACTTGTGGAAAGGGGGTTTCTTGTCATGGAAATTTTCATTTTTTAAAGAGAAATGCAAATCTGTATTTTCATACAAAATCATATGCGTACTGCCAGAACTGGAGTTGTCTTTCCCACTCTTCAGGACCCCCTATTCACCCATCTTCCCTCAATATCACTATTCCTTAAATGTATTACTGGGAAGTACAAGTCAGAAGACTACCTTATCTATCCCTCGATTACCCTCCTGGCCACTTCCTTCATTCGCTGAAGAAAGATATTAGCCCATGGCCCAGTGTCTGTCTCGCCATCCCTACTATGCAGCATTTTGAGAAGTCAAACATTGATGTATATGGTCTATTCAATACCCTGGTCTCTCATTTCCTTGGTTTACTCAAATTCCACTGTAGTTCTTCCATTCCACCTTAGTTACTCACTTCCATAGTCATTCCCTATACCTTGTCAATGCTCTTGCCTTCAGTTTCAAACATCTTACTCTCTGGGTACTGCTTCTTAATTTCTAGTTTATTCTCTCTAATAATCAGGCTCTGGTTCAAGCTTTTCAGGGTTACCAATCCATTGACAGCTTTTACCAAGCTTACATATAGCGATCTGTCATCATAATCACTTTGCGTATACCCTAATCTCTCTGACCCACTCAATCTATCATACTCCCTGGGTTTTTAAAAAAATCCTGAAAAATCCAATTTTATACCTACTCTACACCTGAACTAAACAGCTGAATGTGGCTGAAGAAAACAACATAATCATGTGGATTGGTCTCACTTGAAATTCATGACTTTAAGCCTTAAGTGCATTCTTAGTGTTCTCATTTTCTCTGTCATCTCTCTCCCATTCCCCCAGAAAACAAGTATCCTCTCCTTTTCCTCTAATATCTAACACCTCCATTTTCTTCAGTCTTGGGTGATTATCTTAGTTTTTTCTTTTTATTTATTTATTTTCTTTCTTTGTTTTTTTAGATTTAGGAGTACACATGCATGTTTGTTACATGGACATATTGTGCAGTGGTGAGGACTTGGTCTCAGGTGGCCCATTCCTCAGATAGTGAACATTGTGCCCAATAGGTAATTTCTTACTGGGTAAAGATAATTGTTGAGAAAAAGTCTCTACGTTCTCCACCAAAACTCTGTCAACTCCCTTGCATCTGTACCTTTGTACTATTCCTGTCACAACAGATGAACTCGTATTGTTCCAACCTAATGCTCTGGCTTTCATCCCTTTCATCTATTTGAGGACAGCCTCCTACAATTTTACCAGCTTATTCTGCTGTTTCATTCTCTACTCCTATTAAAACATAAATATTTTGTAACACCTCTCTTCTTACTAAACTCCCCTCCTCTTTGTCTCAGTGTACTCCTACAGTGACTGGCCTGCTTGTTTCTCTGTTTTTGCAAGTGAAACTGCTAAATGTGTATTCTATACTGGCTGTCTCTATTTTCTTACCTCCCATTCTATGTTGGACCCAACCCAGTTAGACTTGCTTCAATAATTCTTATGTGACAAATCGAGTTCTATGATCCACAGTTGCATCTTCTGACTTGGAGGGCATGAGGTATTACAACTACAGAGCCCTTTATAAATCATATGTTCCTAATCCCCACTTGGGCTTGATCTTAACCCCATGTGGTGAAGGGGAGAAGTTAATTTTTCCTTTATGCAAATTCCAAGAAAGAGACCTGGGGAGATCAAATCACTTGTTCAAATTAGCATGGATGGTAAGTGGTATCTGTGTCACCAGTAACTAGAGCTTTCCAACACCTTTAGAAAGAGGAAGTAAAGAAAGCAGAGATTAGTGATTGTTATTGACATTCATAAAATCTAAATATTTTAAGCCAAAAACATCCTTGAAAATTATTTCAATAGATCACTAAGGGGCTATTGACTTGCTTAAGGTCACACAGGTACTTAGTGGTAGAACATGGACCAAAGATTTACTGACATGGACCACAGGTTCTGCCCCTGACACCGTGTTTCAAAATTCAGCAGCATCAGCTGCAGACAGTGAGCAAGCACCAAATATGTAGAGGACAAATGCTTGAAAATCCCAATAGCAGCAGCAGTAACAACAGCAACCACCATTGGGTTAATGTTCTCAAAGTATGGTCCAGGAATCATTTGTATCAGATTCTTAACTGCAGTGCTGAGTAACAATCCAAATTCATGGGTCCCTACCCATTTGTGCTGTGTCCGGCTCTTAGGACATGAGGTTCAGGATTTACATTTTAAACAACTTCATCAGGTGATTCCTATATGAGGGTGGACTCCCAAAAAACCTAAATTATCTTTTAGAGGACTGTCTCTTTGTAGTATAGGCTTCCCCAACTAGGCGAGCATTCTAGGAACTCATCTGCATCAGTGTACCACCTAGCATTGTTGTGAGAGGCTGTGTTCAGCTTCAATTAAATTTTTTTGGAGATTTGGAGAAACGTTTGCCTGTTTCACGATGGGTGATTTATGAATGCACTTGCTCACACTGTGCTGAGTGTTCAACAGTTTTTGACTAAAAATGGCATAACTCTCCTTGTCCCACCCTCTCCATTGACCTTATCTCACCCCGAGTGATTTTTTTTTTTTCTCTGAATGAAAAAAGTCCTCAAAAGGAAATGTTTTACCTGTATGGAAGAAGTGAAACAAAAAAATGGCAGAAGCACTAAAAGGCATAAAGATTAATGAGTTCAAAACTCTTTTGAGCAGTGGAAAAAGTATCACAATAGGTGTATTGCATCAAATGGGAGAACTCTGAAGGTGGTTGAAGTTTAAACATATAAGTATAAAGACAATTTTTTAATAAATAACTTCTGTTTTTGAGGCCCCCCCGCTTTGTATACTCTTAACATTGAGGGTTATTGTATGGGTAAGAGTGGACAAACACATTCAGCACAAATTTCAATTTATAGTTTCATCCTGAAAAGGAAGCTATCACATGCTTTGATTTTTCTTTAATGAATAAAACAGGAAAAGGAATTCAGTTCTCTCTCTCTGATAAGCTCTCAGGATACCATTCACTTTTTTTCCCCTCAGTCAAGCATTTTTTTAATGTTACGTACCATAGTAGTACAGACTTCAGAATAAGCTGTCCAGTGTGTAAGCAGTTGGGTATGTGAGGAGAATGATCCCCTAGGAAGTCATTCTGGAGACTCACATTTTGTAAATGCTAGAAATGAAGGCAGTTCATTCACCTCTGACTCTCAGCCAGGGTGGTGCCTCTTGGTCAGGGTGAGAGATTCTGTGAAGCAGTCAGCAGGCTTGCCTGGTGATAAATGAGACAGAGCAAAGGCCATGCAGGGACCCGTCTCCACAAGTGATTTATATTTGTGGACACACATAGGGACTGTCGGCTCTAGAAATATCATAGGGACTGGATGCCTCAACATTTCTGCAAACTTAGTGAAATATGGAGTGCTTCTGGTTATGATATTCCTAGAAGTTCAATCTTCTTGTTCCTAGCTCCTTCTCCCCCTGGCTAAACTTGGTTAATACTGAGGAAGCTCTCTTGCCCAGGCCCACATCAAAGATTGGTTTCACAGTTTTAGCCTGGATGAAACTTTGATGTAGAAAAAATATTTAGGGCCATGAAATTTTCTTATATGCCAAAGAACTGGTGAAATGAGAGCCATATCTTTTGTAAAGTAAGAGGAAAAATATTTACACATAACTAGCAGAATATTCAAACCAGTGTCATTCTCGTATTTCTTGACAGTTGGGGAAAATAAATGCTTAGGGGCTGAATTATCCTATCATTTCCTGTGCATCAATAACAGTTCCCAAGCTAGATTGTGAAAATCTCTAGGGTTTTATTTCTTATCAGACTTTTATGTTTCCATCAAGCCTAGCTAGAATTGAATATATCACAGGAACTAAATAACTACTTGATGATTAATTAATTGACAAAACTAATTGGTTGCTTAATTTATTTTATTTTCATTATTTAGATGATGTAGTCATAATATTTTTTTAAAAGGTACAAATCCGGTCAAGGTCAAGTCAATGAGATTCAGTTCAAACCAAATGAATTTTAGCAAACATTATTTGGGTGCCAAGATACTAGTGACTGTTTCCTTCTGCTTGTGTATGTCCTTACCTCCCCATATGTCATGGAGAAGGAACCCAGGAACTCAGGAGAGAAATACAGACACTTGCAATTTTTTTGCAGCATTTTTCTAATTATTTGGAATTGCCTCTTCACACTTTAAGCATAATTTTTGCCAGGGCCACATGAACATTGGTTGTGCAGCTTGAGCCCTGCACAAGGGTGCCTGAATGAGTGGGAGGGTGTGTGGATGGAATTGCTCTCTTGCATGGACTCCTCTCACCAGGTCATGTTTTCTGCTATGGGTCTGCATCTACCTAGCAAACAGCATGCCCATTTCTAATGAGCACAAAGGCACTGCATGGGCTCATTGTAGTCCTGACCTTAGTACCTTTAATACTTAGCCTTGACTTTGCCTTTTGGGTAGGTCATTTACCATCAGTGCCCATTGTTTAGATAACATACTTACTGAGCTTTTTGTTTCGCTCATACCAAGGTATAAGTTTGCTGATTTATACCAGTGTATAGTTTCTGCTGGAGGCAGGCCTCTGAGTTTGAATGGATTGCTCTAGAATCTCATTTTTATGGGTCTAATAAGGTGGAGATAATGTTCTGGTTATACAAATCAAAACATCCTCTTTTTTCATGAACTGGGATAAATTTAATTAGTTTTCACCATCAGACTTGTACATTAGGCTCCGGACATAGTTAGTTAAATGACATAGAACTTAATTTTGCACCACTTGTCTCAAAAACACAACCTCTATTGAACTTTTTTAGATTTTGAAAGAAATGCAGTTAGTATGTGGTCATGCTGTCCTCACTCAATTTCACATAAGGTTGCCAGTTTTGCATGGAGTCCAGAATAGGAAAAGGGTCTACAGTAGGTTGAGGCTTTTGTGCAAGGTGCTTGGCCAATTGTGCCATATGACCTAGCATGAAGTCCATATTTATGGCTAATAAGGATGGTGTATTTAGTCATCAAGAGCTCCTGATAGAAAAATTGCAACATAGACTTTGAGAGTTTTATAGCACAGCCATACTGTTTTGCAGCTAAATACTTTTCTATTTTTGAAAAATAGCTCCTGTCTTGCTACTGGGTCCTGGTAGAAACTGAACACTTGCCCATGTGACACCGAGTTCTACAGATCCTATGTTGCCCACCATGGACTGGGTGTTATCTGACCCACCAAGCTATCAAACTGGGAGTGTGCAGTAGTCTTCCATAGAGTAGAAGGTTAACTTCAAGCAGGTCCTGAAAATCCAGGTAAGTTTCATGAACAAGTGGCTCAGATTTACATGGTTCCTTGTTGAGTTAAATTGTGTCCCTCAAAAATCCATATATTGAAGCCCTAACCCTCAGCACCTCAGAATGTAACTGTATTTGGAGATGGATAGCAACTTTAAAAGATATGATTACGTTAAAATCAGGCCATTAGGATTGGCTTTGATTCAATCTTACTGTTGTCTTCATACGGAGAGGAAAATTGGATATAAAGAGAGACGCCAGGGATGTGCATGCACAGAGGAAAGACTGTATGAGGACACAGAAAGAAAGCACTCATCTGCAAGACAAGGAGAGAGGCCTCAGGAGAAGCCAAACCTGCAGCCACTTTGATCTTGGACTTCCAGCCTCCAGAACTGTTGGAAAATAAATGTCTACTATTTAGACAGCAATATTTTGCTGTGGTAGCCCTAGAAAACTACCATATAGCTCTGCCTTCTTCATTACCTTCTCTCCTTCAACCTATTCGTCTGGTCTCATAGGCACTTCCTACCATCAGTTGACTGAGAAATAAAAACTACCATCACCATAACATGATTACTGGTACCTCCTGAAAGAGGATGGTTGTAGAATTATATCCCCATTTAGGGATTCTATTAGGTTTCAATAGCTGTCTAACAAATTATTTCAAACTTAGCAGGTAAAACAGCACCTATTTATTTTCTCACAGTTCTGTACATCAGAAGTCTAGGTAGGATTGTTTGGCATCTCTGCTTAGGATCTCAAAAGGGAAAGATCAAATTGCAGTCTAGCTTTTATCAGGAGGCTTTGGCAAGAATACGCTTCTAAGCTCATTCAATGTGTTGGCAGAATTCAGTTTCTTGCAAGAGATCTGAAGTTTGCATTCCTTGCCTGTCAGCAAGGGGGCTTCTCTCTGCTTCTAGAGGCCACCCACATTCCTTCTCACATGTTTCCTCCATCTTCAAAACCAGCACAAATCACTGTCACCCTTGGGATCTGTCTCTCTGTCTTCCTCTTCCATCCACCAGCTGGAGACAAGTCCCTGTTTAGTGCTCATGTGATTAAATCAGGTCCACCCGGATTGTTCCTTTTGCTATCCAAGATACTGCAATCATGAGAGTGCTAACTTATCAAATTGCAGATGCCATCCACATACAAGATGGAGGGGATTAAAGTAGGCAAAATTCACTAGAGCTACTCTCAGAATTCTACCTACCCTAGAAGTGACCCTGATGCATGCCAGGAAAGGAAATCCTCTTAATGATCTGTACATCTCATGGTTGTTCACGTTGCTGAAAAAGATATGGCAAAAGTATGAATCTTTACTGATTTATGGACAGTCTAATGGTTTGGCTAAGTGGTCAGGGATTTGGAAGGAACAAGGAAATCTGGGGAAGACGTTGTGGATGGAGCACTCAGAATGATCACAAAGTTTGAGGACTTATGTGCCCTCTGTGAATGTTGGACAAAGGAAAATCACTCCAAAGGAGACTCAATAATGGTAGTTAAAATAAGTTAGTTTGTGGATGTCAGTCTCTTTACCCTGCCATCTCAGTCCTTGCTTAATGGGATGATGAAAACATTGACCACAGCTCAAAATTAGGGCTTTCCTCTCACCAAAACTGATCTAGCTCTATTTTCTGCTGGGACCTAACCAGCCAGGGGACCAACTATGAGTACCAAATATGATATCTTCCCTTGAGGAAACTAGTCGGCCACCTGGTGTCAGGTAGATTGCTTTGGACTCTTTCTGTCATGATTTTTCAGGAATATACTGTGGATTTGACTTCCGTATCTGTAATGTTCTGCTAGCCACCACTACATGGACTTTATTTATTGTCATGGTACTCTACACTGCATTATTTCTGACCAGGGACTCATTTTATAGTGAAGTACTGTAGCAATCACCTCAGACCATGGAATTCACTGGTTTTCCTACATATCCTGTCATCCAAAGCAATTGGCATTGTGAAATATTGGAACGGACTATTGAAGACTCTGGCCTGGTATAGCACTGGCTAGGTCAAAACTTTTTGTGGGGCTAGGATAGTGTCCTATAAAATACAATATATGTTATGAACCAGTGACTAATATAAGGTGTCACCTTTCTCATAGCCAGAATATATAGACCAGAAACCAAAGGGTGGAGATGAGAGCAGTTCCTCTCTATGCTACATCGACAATATTTTATGCTCCTGTTTACTGCAACTTTAACTTTGCTGGTTTAGGAGTCTTCTTTGTGAAGAATAAATTCTTCCATCAGAGAATACAAGTGTTTCACTGAGCTGAAAGCAAGGATTGCCACTTGGCCATTTTGACCTTCTCATGCCATTAAAACAACAGAGAAAGGTTACTATACTGGTTGGGGTGATTTTTCCTGATTATCTACAAGAATTTTAAGTTATTTATATACAATGGAAGAATGAGTATGTCTGAATCCAGGATTCTCTAGAAAATCTCTTATTAATCCCCTGTCCAGTAGAATATGTTAATGGAGAACTGCAGAACTTAGCACCAGCAGGACTATTTTGTTGTTGTTGTTTTTTAGTGTTTTTTTTTTAATTTTTAATTTTAAAGATGTGGGGTACAATTCAGGATTACGGTATACAAATGTTCATTATGTGAATATCCTTGTTGATGAGGTGTGCCCCCCCTCCGGCAGATTCCCACTACTGCCAATCCCACCTCCCTCCCCTACCCCAGCAGTTTCCCACTACTGCCAATCCCTTTCTTATAATATTATAAGAATTGTTCAAGGTCCACTTATGAGTGAGAACATGTGATATTCAGTTCTTTGGTTCTGTGATTGATTACTCAGTATTATAGACTCTAAGTCCATCCAAGTTGCTGTGAAATTCATAATTTTGTCCTTCTCTATAGCTGCATAATATTCCATTGTGTGTATGTACCACATTTTTTTATCCAGACCTCTTTTGATGGGCAGCGTGATTGGTTCCATGTTTTTGCTATTGTGAACAATGCTGCAATAAACATATCTGTGCAGGTATCTTTTTCATAGAGTGATTTGAGTTCCTCCAGGTATATTCATGTGTCTGTTGGCTACTCTTATGTCTTCTTTTGAGAAGTGTCTATTCATATCTTTTGCCCACTTTGTAATGGGACTGTTTGTTTTTTTTGCTTTTGGCACATTTGAGTTCCTTGTAAATCCTAAATGTTAGGCCTTTGTCAGACATACAGTTGGCAAATATTTTTTTCCCAGTCTGTGTGCTATCTCCTTGATTTCTTGGGGTATCCAAATAGGAAAAGAGGAAGTCAAGTTATTCCTCTTTACAGACAACATGATTCTATATCTCGAAAACCCAAGAGAATATGTCAAAAATCTCCTTGCACTGATAAAAGACTTTGGCAAAGTCTCAGGGTATAAAATAAATGTGCAAAAGACAGTACCAAGACTATTAATGGTTCACCCTTTTGGAGTGAAGGCTTGGGTCACTAACCAGGTAAAGAATGAAAGGAAATGAATGAGATGTGTCCATATAACTCTCTTTTTTGTGTAGAAATTTGTTTCTTCCCTGTATGTGACATTTAGACATTAAAGGCCATGGATAATACTACTCTTAATCTACATGTTAAATAATAGGAAAACTTAATTTCTCTCTTACTTTTAAAAATAAATATAAATAAAGGATCCAATATTTTCTTCCTGTCCTTCAGTGGCTGTCTTATGCAAGCCATCCATAATATGAATTCATCATGATGAGTTTCCACAACTATTTACATGATTTATTTATTTACTTATTTATTTACTTGATCATGAATTCATTACCTACTCAGATGTCCAGGAGGGCATTCCCAAAGTTTTCTTCTAAGATTCTTATGGCTTCAAGTTTCATATTTAAGTTCTTGATCCAGTTTGAATTAATTTTTGTATATGGTGGTAGGTGGGGTCCAGTTTCATTCTTCTGCATGTGATTAGCCAGTTTTCCCAGCACCATTTGATAAATATGGTTTCCTTTCCCTAATGTTGATTTCCATTGGGATTTGTCAAAGGTGAGTTAGTTGAAGGTCTATAGTTTTATT
The DNA here is from genome assembly GCF_000164805.1 of Carlito syrichta. Taxonomy (NCBI): domain Eukaryota; kingdom Metazoa; phylum Chordata; class Mammalia; order Primates; family Tarsiidae; genus Carlito; species Carlito syrichta. The sequence goes on from NW_007247372.1 coordinate 266,837, forward strand.
TCATGATTCTCTGTCCTGTTCCATTGGTCTTATTTTTGTGCTAGTACCATGCTGTTACTGTGGCCTTCTAGTAAAATTTGAGGTCTGGAAGTGTGATGGCCTCCAGATTTATTATTTTGCTGAGGATTTCTTAACTATTTGGGTTCTTTTTTGTTCCGTATGAATTTCTGTATTGTTTTTTTCTAGGTCTGTGAAAAATGATGCTGGTGATTTCATAGGGATTATATTGAATCTGTAGATTGCCTTGGATAGAAGGAGCATCTTGATAATATTAATTCTTCCAATCCATAAGCATAGGCTGCTTTTCAATTTGTCTGTGTTGTCCTTGATTTTTTTGAGCAGTGTTTTGTAGTTCTCATTGTAAAGTTCTCTCACCTCTTTGGTTAGATGTATGTTAAGGTGTTTTATTTTATTTGTGGCTATTGTGAATAGGATTGTGTTTTTTATTTCGTTCTCAGACTGCCTGCTTTTGGTGTATACAAATGCAGCTTTTTGTGTTTTATATTGTATCCCAAGATTTTACTAAAGTTGTTTATTAGTGTGTGGAGGTTTTTGACAGACCATCTAGGTTTTTCTAGGCATAGAATCAAATCATTTTCATTCAAAGAGGGATAACTTAACTTACTATTTTCCTATTTGAGTACCCCTAATTTACTTAACATTTCCAACTGCTCTGACAAGGATTTCCACAACTATACTGAATAGGAGGTGTGAGAATGGGCATCCTTGTCTTGTTATAGCTCTTAGAGAGAATGCTTTCAGCTTCTGCCCATTAAGTATAATGTTGACTGCAGGTTTGTTATAGATGGCATTTATTATTTTGTGGAATAAAATAATACCTAGGTGTTTGAGGCTTTTATCAAGAAGGAATGTTGGTTTTTATCAAATGCTTTTTCTGCATCTAATGAGTTAATCAGGTTGTTCTTGGATTTACACCAGCTTATGTGATGAATTACATTTATTGATTTACATATGTTGAACCAACCTTGCATCTCAACTATTTACACTTCTATGATTTGGGCACAGGCCAATATAAATAAAGTCAATATTGTTGTCCTGCCCCCTAGTGGGATGTCTTGCACAACCCTGAGAGTGGGCACATCACACTTTGAAGATCACCACCCTAGACTGTGGATTACTTTATGCATTAACCAGCTAGAGGAATGATTTCAGGGATGTCTTCTTGTCCAAAAGAAGTCTGACATTCTGAATATCTGACCTTAATTACACAATTTCAGACCCCAGACTTTTGTGAAAATTGAAATTATTAAGCATCATTGACAACTGACTAAATTTGACATTAATTTGGTTTATTAGACTATTTCCTTCTATAGATTCTTTGAGGGTTGAAGAAAAATAAGAAGGTATATCTAATGACATGGTGGAAAAGCTCCAGGGAGGGAAACCAGATGACCAGATCTATTTAGCACCTTTATTGCTGTGCTATGAAATTTTAAATATTTATCTCATTAAATTTCTGAATAACTCTGAATTAGTATTATCTATACTTTACAGATTAGAAATACGAGTTTCAAAAAATTAGCTTACTTGCCCAGACTCATACAGCTTGTAAGTGGAAGAGCTGCTTCAAACCCAGATCTGTCCAATCTTAAAACAGATGTTCTTTATACCACACTATTTGAAACAAATACAAACTTTACTCACTTCATTGGCTTTGTTTTTTTAATTTTATTTGTAATGAGTTTCATTTATTTATTTGTTTAATTTTAAATATGTTGGGTGAATTCAGGGTTAAATATACAAATGTTAATTTTGCAGGTACCCTTGTTGGTGAGGTATATCCCTCCTTCCTCTGGCAGTTTCCCACTACTGCCTTACCCTTTCTTATAGTATTATGATAATTGTTCAGGGCCCACTTATGAGTGAAAACATATGGTACTCTGTTCTTTGTTTCTGTGATAGATCGCTGAGTATGATAGACTCTACATCCATCCAAGTTGTGAAGTTCATATGTTTGTATTTTTTTATGGCTGAATAATATTCCATTGAGGGGTTTTGTTTCTGATTATTATTATTTTTTCTTGTGGGGGGGAGGGAAGGTAGACCAGATTCACATAATTATAAAAAAGTTTTTTGTGTTGTTTTATTTTTAAATCTCAGAATAAGCTTTAATTAAATTGTTATAGAAGCTCAGCAGAAGAATAAAGGGATATTTTTGTCTCAAAGCGGAATCACCCAATGATTCGAGATTTGGGAGACTTGGCCTTCTTCCTCACTTCGCTAGGATTCTTCTGCTCTGGCAAAGAAAGTAAACCTCTATCTTTTCATCTAAGGAAAGTATGACCCTGTTTCAGCCTTCTCCGGGACAGAGATTGTCCATTGAGGATTCCTGGTAGGAACTTGTCCAGGCTTACCTTGCAGGCCAAAGGGCAGCTTCCTCTTCCCTGTAAGTTTAGAGGTCCTAAAATCTGGTGGTAACCAGAGGTCTGAGGACTAGCTATCACCTCCACCATGGCATAATCTGGTATGGCCTCAGTTTCTCTGAACTAGAACACAAGTTTGATTAAAGAATGTAGTTGTTTGACCCTCATTCCCTTGACTCTCTTTTCCTAACTAATGCTTGCCATCCTGATCATAAATAGAAACATCAGGTTGGGAACCCTCCAAATCATCAGAAAGGTTTGAAACCATCCATAATTTGAATGTATCATGATGTATTCCCAAGTTACTGTACAACTACTTACACTGCTATGATTTAGGCACAGGCCAAGCAGATGTGCCAAAGCCCCACCTGGTATTTAATTAAGTATGTTGCATGTTTTCATGGTAGCATTCTCACTTACCTGAATTAACATGCATGAGCCTGAATTAAAAGAAAAAATAAAAGTAAAAGAAAGTGCAACTATCCCACCTTCCCAATCATTATCCTATATAAAGATATTTAAATTTGTGCCAGAGACATTGGGGGGGGGTTATTCTTTATTTATGCATTCAGATACCCTAAAATGACAAGATCATAGTATTCTCTACTATGTTAACTGTTGGAATGTAGCATATTTGAAGTGTATGACTTTTTATTACAATTTTTAAAATAGATACATAAACAAGACAACTATTTTAATCAAATCTTTGTGGAACTTCTGATAAACCTGTGCAGATGTTTCTCATTGGGGAAATACAGCTAGAAAAAAATCACGGTGTGACAGCGCAGGTCAAAGTGTAGTACTACTGCAAGCTGGCTGTAAGACCTGTGGCAATTTACTTAACCTTTTGGGACTTTAGTGTCCTCATCTATATATCTGTTAAGCAAACCTCCTTATGATGATGTTGTAAGATTTTATGAAAAGCAGCAGGGATAGCATAGTGCCAGGCAAAGAGTGTGTACCCAATAAATGTTAGTTTGCTCCTCAAGACTTGTAACATGTGTCCAAAAACACACAGGCATGTATGCAGGCTCAAGCATGAGAACTGAATGTTTCCCCAAACATTCGACTGCCTCTGATACCTAGTTCTTCAGCCCTAAAGATAAGTAACATTATTGTTCTATGCTAATAAAACTACTTTCTATTCAGAACTGATTACTTTCCCCTCTACAGGATAATTGCCATCCCAGGGAGGTATGGGAGCTGGGTATTGTCACCTGTCCACCCAAAGGTTGGGTGGAAAAGTGTCTACTGGCTGGAGATCTTAATGAAGAGAAACCTTGCAAACACCATGGAAGATGTGGGAATTCCTAGCTGCAGCATGCTTGGGGGCCAATGGAACTCTAATGTGGCAGCTGAGGTTCAGAAGAAGCGGCACATGTCAGGTGAGACTGGAGGCAAAATGGGGCATGCAGAAGCTTCCCCGTCCCACCCTCCCTTCTAAAAAATTATTATTTTTTGCTGGCCATGGTGGCTCATGCCTATAATCCCAGCACTTTGGGAGGTCAAAGCAAGAGGATTACCTGAGTCCAATGGTTTGAGACCAGCCTGGGCAACATGGAAGACCTAGTCTCTACAATAAATAAAAAAATTAGCCAGGTGTGGTGGCGTGTGCCTGTAGTCCCAACTACTTAGAAGACTGAGGCAGAAGGGTTGTCTGAGCCCAGCGGGTTGAGGCTGTGGTAGCTGTGAGCATTCCACTGTACTCCTGCCTGGGTGACAGAGTGAGACTGATTCAAAAAAAAAAGTCGCCCAGACTGGAGTGCAGTGGCCGCTCCTGGCCACCGCAGCCTCAACC